>NC_135772.1:13641049-13648254 GCF_028453695.1 Augochlora pura | reverse complement strand
AATACGCTCTCCGCGAGTCCTGGCTAAAAATCTGCAGACGCGAAGGTGTGCTAACCGACGACGTGCGTTCCCCTCTGAATTCATTACTGGCGCGGTAATTTCTAATTGGGTGATTTACGAGACGACGCAATTATGAAACGCGTGCACCGGGCCGGGCCGGGCCGGGCCCCGGTTTGCATTGCACGGGATAAACGCAGAGTCGCCGAAATTCAGAGAAATCCGAGCACAATGCGAGCCTCAGATATTGTACGAGTTATCGATCCCGGGGCGCCGGGGTGCCCCTGCTAGTTTTAAACAAATAATGGCGTCTATGCCGACGACCCCGATCGGGGAATATAATTGACAAGTTTTTTTTGTTCGGCTCCTTATTGTCTGTGTCAGAACGAAGCGGGCCGCGGCGACGCGCGCTTTGAAATATTTTACTCTCGCGCGCCTCGCGTCCGATCAGATTTCTCGATATCGGATACAACGATTTCGAAATCGTCGGAAACACGTCGCCCGGTGCGATGTTCCGCGCGATCGCTTCAGTTAACAGCGGCTTTTGGAAATTTCGGAAATTTAATTTTCTCCTTTGGCCGTCGATGATTGGACACGCGTTCTATGAAAAGGAAGTGGCTCTTTAATCGCTTTGCTCTCTCTGTTTTGGAATGAACTTTTCAGGGATTCCTATGGCAGAAGAGCGCGTTGTATTGTATCGTTACTTTTGTTTTTAGAAAAAAGTACGCTTGATTTTTGTACTCGTTGAAACGAACAAAGTTACTGCTTCTAACAAAGATATTGCTAGAACACAATTTCGCGGTCTTTATTAAATTATTCGATCGACCGAGTCGTTAAAAATTGTATTACCATTAAATTCACATGTTGGCAAATCGATAAATAATATATTTAGTTAGATACTGTAAAATTTACATTAACATCGACGATGATAAAAGAGCGGAGACAAACGCACGCGAGTTCCACGCTTAAAGGACACCGAATCACATTATTCCACGGAACTGCAATGTAATCTATCGTTTACGCGACCGTGCTGGTTATTCCAATTTCTACCGACTGCAAATAACATTCGGAGCATGGGTAAACAGTCAAGCGCCTGTGAAACGAACAATAATCGAATTAGTCAGATTTAGAAAGCTGCCGCTCATTTTTCGCAGCGAGAGATCATGAATATTCCAAGCTGCCGTGTGATTAGCACAATGAGTGTGCTCTGTTTCAATCGGCGAACAATCCGCCTAGTTAGCATTCACGTTTGTTTGAGATTATTCCCCCGCCCTAGCCCCAGGTTGAATTTAAACGAGTTGTGCAGAATAAACCGGGAAGGAACGCGTTTTCCGCAATATCGCAGGTGAGCTGCCATTTCGTTCCGTTTCTCGTAAAACGCGCTTGAGGATTCATAGTGACTCACCCATTTACTCGTGTAATTTTCGTCGTAACAGTTCGGTATACAAATTGTTTCGCGATTCTTCTTTATTTTCCTTGTTTCCTTCGTTTCAATATTTTTGCCTGCTCATACTGTCTGGCGAAGTTTCAAACAGCAAATTACTTTTGTTTGCGTCACTATGCAATTAAAATTATATAATAATCACGCCTAGGATCGAAATAAATTTTTATTCAAATTTATTAGTCAAATGTGATATTTAAAAAAAATGTTTGGTTTTTCTTTTTTTATTTAAAGCTGTGTAACCCTGTACAGAATTATTAGCTACGCATCAACTATTAGCAATGCAACTTTCAAAATGGCTCGATCGATGTTTTAAGCAATTGTAGTGAATTTTTACTATTTCTCATCATAAATCACTGCTGAAATTCCCGTAAAATCGAAGTAATTTAATTAACGAAATCAAAAGTAGAAAGATAAAATTTTACACAGCAAATGCTATCTTAAATCGTTCGCATTTGAAAGATTCTAGAAAAATTCAATTCGTTCAATTCCTATAAATAATATGAATATTGATAACGCAAGTTAGGACAGTGCGGTATAACAAAGTAGAATAGAATCAGTAAAATATAAATATAATCCTATAATAGGCTTTAGGTATTAGGTTTTAACTTGAGACAGCGTGAAGGAGAAAATGAGAGAAGGTAATACTGGTTCGTGGTATAAAGATATTAATAATGCTATTAAAAATTAATTGCGCAAACCTAGCCAAAAGTCAGTGTTCAAAATCGTATTATTCAATGTGCCTTCATTGACCAACGAATCAAAAATGTTTGATCAACATTGTTGTTTTCGAAACATACAACAATTGTTATTGGCTATTTTGTGTGCAATAAATACGTGTCAAGGAGCGTAAGAGGTGGACATGAACGCAGGAAATAGTTCTCTTACCTTTCTATGATACATCCGAATGGTCAATTGAGCAACTTGACAGACTTTATGCCAGGCGATCGAGGAACCTCCCTCGCAGCGGCGTAGCTCAATTAAAGGTTCTGCTGATTCAGATGAGGAAATTGTCGATTTGTTGCACTTCACCGCAACATAGTTTAGCAACACCTAGAACGAAGCCTATACAATGTCCGAGCCTGTTCATTAATCTTGCGGAACACGACTTCTTTCCTCGGACAGGTGTCCACTCTACGGATTACAAAAGCGTCGCCGACCGATAATAGGACATTTGGGTAAACTACTTCGGTTGACAAATTACTCGAGCTTTACGAGCTCTAACATTTTCAGATGAATTAACGATCGCAAATAATTATTATATTAAATATAAATACGAATTATTAAACTATACAGTTCGATGAAAATATATAATTTTGGCACCCATTTTAATGATTAATACAAATGAAATCAAGTAGGCAGTTCTTGTTAAAAATTGAAGATTGTTATGTTCAACTGAATAAAGCATTGTAAAACTGAAATTAGTAGAACTGAAAGCTAAAGAAAGAAGGATATCTTTTGTGACAATTAATTTTGCGTAAATATGAAAAGTTTACTGTGTTAAATGATTAATAGGAAAGCTTTGATAAATAATCTGTGTCCATTATCAAACTGCAATAAATAACAAATGTTTATTCTAGATTCAAAAATCGTTTCATTCCATTATTTTCATGAATATTCTACGTTTGAAATATATACGCTTAAACAGTGTGATATATTTACCCTACACACACGAAAAATCACTTGTTTCATATAAATCCCTTGTATTGCCTTTCTCGCATTCAAAAAAGTTTGCCAGCCTCGGGCATAAAATTCTCTCCTAAAAATACTGTCGTTCTCCCCGTCCAAAAAAGAAAAAACAAAGCTACAGTTTACTGTTACTTCCATCGAGGAATACGGTAAAGGAATATTATTCGGTCGGCACGAGAATAAAATGTTTACTTTTAGATAGCCTTCCGTGGCAAACGGCCCGAAGCGCGCGCGCGCGCGCGACGCTTAAGCGATCTTTGAAAATCTTATGAGACGCGCTCGTAATTTCGCTTCATACGATCCATACACGAAGGTCGTCCAGTGTTCGCTCTACTTTTCGTGTGAAAAAAAGAAGGGAAGAAACACGCCGAGGGGGGGGAGGAGGAGGAGTAACGTTCGAAACACGGTTCCCCTCTTCTGGTCGCACACTGCGTTTTGGACACCGTATGCTGCCCCTCTCGCATGTGCGCACGGTATTAAATTATGGGGATCGTCTTCCAGGTTGGCCACCGCAAAGTTCGGCAAACTTCGGCGTAATTTCCAACGGAAACAAAAAAACGACGTTGCTCAGTCAAATTGACGAAAAACGCGTTTCGGAAAATGATCGGGAATAATGAGAAATTAAATGGAAGTAAATTGAATATTTCATGTATAAGGCGTGCAGCATGTTCGTCGGAAAAGGCAGACAAAGGCAGAGAAGCTACTTTATCGTTTTCTAACAATGAGACGAAGGCATGGGTTGAAAATAGTAGGTTAATGACGAAAAGTATGGACTTCCATAAAGTCTGCTGAAACGAAATAAAATGTTCATCTTCTGTTTTTTAACTGACATACCAAGCAATAGAAGAGACCAATTCGAGCTATTCGGGCTGATAATCGTACAAACATTAATAAAAGTATTAATGTAATATCGTAAATAAAATTAGTTAATTAATATTTTGTTGAAATGCTAATTACTTTAATTTTTAGAAACCAAATAGGTTGTCATAATTTTACAGATTCCAGTTATTTCAATTTATTTTCACCTACTTGAAAATGAATTGAAATGAAGAATTGCTTAACTCTTGTTAAAGTTTTCATTCTACAATAATTTTTCTAGAAATACATAAATTACGACCTTGCAATAACTAATTCTACTACTAAGTGAAACCATGAACGCGAGAAACGTATTTTGTTCGACAAAAATGTCGTACGCGCGATTCGGCATTATTTGTTATCGGACTTCCGGGATACATCATTCCGGACGTAAACGACAGAAACAAACCACCCCCGTTTCACTGTAACGATCCATGAGTTACGTCGATACCGGGCTCGACTGTTAATGTTGATTGCGGTTGGCGTTAGCACACAATCTAGACGAAACGGCGCCGTGAAGTTTGTGAGTTTCAGTTAAACATGCATCGAAGTAGACGGGTGAATTTGATTAGAAATTTAACACGATGTTGCCAGGATGTAGACGGCGCGGCGATCAATATCTAACAGAGCAATTGATACAAACTCGCCGCCGGTAGCCACGTAAAACTGAGAGGTGAAGATACGTGCTTCCGGCTTAAATAGTTATCACGGATCTTCACGTCGGACCGTGCAGCGTTATGCAAAACAAAGATAATGTATAGGATCTTTGTCTTCCTTGATCGTTTTGATTATGAATTCGTGTACGATACGTTAAAGATGAGAATGTACTTTTATGTTTGTAATATATATTTTTTATGATGACGCGATTATACAGAATTATATAATTATTAAGAAATAGGATATATTTGATCCTCTTACTGTCTTTCTTATCTACTTATTTCTGCATAGATGCATAAGTTGATTTTATGCCCATAAAAATTTCTGCAATGTTCATCTATCTTTCTTACAGTTTAATTGTATACACAATCGGTTTATTCACAATTTTATATTTCGAGCGAATGTATCGAATTTTAATGCAAATAGTAGAGAATCGATTTCCTCCATTTGCTCAAAGCAATAAATATATAAATAATAAAATCTTTTTGCTGAATATTACTTATACCGCAGTACTTCTCTTGTCATGGTGTAAATAGAAAAAGCAGTATTACTTTTCTGCTCAGTTAATATCACACCAAATGAGTGATTTCGAATAATTATTAATTAATAGTTACTACAACAGTTATAATAATTACAATAGTTGCTTCCAATGAGACGACGTGAAATACATAGAAAATCGCAGTCGTCACATATCAGCCTGGTAGCAGCGAACGTGTCGATAAGTTCTAACGCTGTACCTTTGTTTTGGTTCTCAGCATTTATTGGCAAGTGTATGTATGCTACGGATGATAAGCCCACGCTAAATCGTGTGTTGTTACGAAAAACCACGATATCGATTCGGCGTGCCTACACCAACGAGATACCATTGGGATCGCGAGTGCGCCTATCCGCCGGTGTTGCGCCCGGCGATGCCAATTTCTGTAATCTTCGAAATAATCGGCCCAAAAACAGCGTAAACTCGGCCTCCCTAATGCAGCGCGA
Source organism: Augochlora pura (assembly GCF_028453695.1). Classification (NCBI taxonomy): domain Eukaryota; kingdom Metazoa; phylum Arthropoda; class Insecta; order Hymenoptera; family Halictidae; genus Augochlora; species Augochlora pura. Next base: position 13,642,634 of record NC_135772.1, on the reverse strand, counting down.
CGGTCCCGGTGACCGTGGCGCCGGCTAAGATAAGGGAGCCCATAAGGGGGTTCGCGCCACCGTTGCAACGGCCTTTACCCCGCAATCTAAGGACAGATAAATGACTATTCCACGAAAATCCGAAACTAAATTCCCTTGCACCGACGGCCGGGCCGCCCGAAGTCCGGGAGACAGTGCCCGGAAAATGCACTGCGAGACACACTACTCTTCGAAACGACCCCGCTTTTTCTTACTACGGCTATCTCACGGAAACAGGTGGCCAGGAATAGCAACCGGGCTTTCGGGGAAGCTGTCGAGATTCTTCGGTTTCGTGTTATCGGTATTTCATACCCCGCGCCACGAATGTGTTTTTATATCGCCATGGCGGAGAAAGATATTGTGGTTGAGCGAAGTATACGGAATGCGTTTCCGGGAATTTCTTCTTGACGAACGTTGCGACCGAATCAGTTTGCTGTGTATAAGAATTCATGCGACGACGGTAGAACTTTAAACAAGAACTTTAAATAAAAAAAAATATATATATATAAAGATTATTGCATATAAGATGGTATGCATTTATAACTGAGCGTTCCAATAGCGACTCAATGACGATGTACTACTTTCGACCGATGAAAATTATTAACACGTTCGCGGATGTAAAATAACAAGAATGTTATAACATTCAAATTTTTAAACCGCATTATCACGAATTTAATTCTATATTACGTTTATTTTTTGCAATGTACTTTGATGGTTGAAAAATAAATCTCACGTGTCTATTGTTGCAGTTCGTTAAAATAAACAAACGAAGAATGAAATTTCTAAATTACTGTAAAATTCATATTATGTCGTAAGAAGGTTTCATCTAGTTCTAATAACGATAAAAAAACCACTGATGCGTATTTTTATATTTTTAATATAAATCCAGTAATAGAGTCAAATTTTACGTGTCATTTTCATTTAAAACACTTGAAAAAGGTTGCATGAAACGTCTTTCTTTATTTCATTAAAAACATTATTAAATTACCTTTATCATGCAGAATGAAAATTCTAGTATTTAATGAGAGTTTCGGCGAAGCAACAATTGGCTTAAAGACACGGTAATTGAGAAATTTACCTTTTGCATCAAAACTGAAAATTTATTTCCCTCCGTCTACCGATTCTGTTTCTTTCGACTCCGTTTTCGACCCTCGGGCACTAGAATATCGTTCGCAAGATGTCTTCCGGCGTCACTTGGACGTCAGGTACCGTAATCTTGTAATATCGATTATGATGGAGGTCGCCTTGCGTTATCATATACGTCACGCGAAGAGAGTTTAATTATCGTAACGACAACGTTTCCCTCCGCTAAACTTGGCGTTACGCTGATGAAAGTTCGTACGCGCTTTCTATGGAAGTCGATCAACGGGTTCGTCGTAGATCATGCGTGGAAATTAGATTCTTGCTTCCCTCGATCCCCTTACATCATCGATCGGCCCCGCGATGTCTTGCTCTGTCGGACACCTAAAAGAAGGGTTGTGTACACTTTGACCGGCCACTTGGCGACCTCGGGCCTCTTTAAAAATAAATTATACAAAAAATAATATGTAATATTCTCTTTGGTATA